>NW_025065137.1:0-738 GCF_019049425.1 Lizanozyma spartinae
GCTACATCGTATGGGCCTGACTCTATTTCTACTACTGTGACTACCACCGATGTCAACGGTAACCCTACTACATATGTTGTCGCACCAACCCCAACCCCATCAGTGACTGACGGCTGGACTGGATCATTCAGTACTACTGTGGTTACCACTATTGACGGAACTCAAACGGTGATTGCTTACACTCCAGATACATACCTGACATCATATGGTACTGGTAGTGAAACCACCACTGTTACCACCACTGATGCCAACGGTAACCCAACCACATATGTTGTCGCACCTACTCCAACCCCATCTGTGACTGATGGCTGGACTGGATCATACACAACTACTGTGGTTACCACAGTTGACGGAATTCAAACGGTGATTGCTTATACTCCAGGCACATATCTGACATCTTATGGATCAGATTCGATAACGACTACTGTTACTACCACGGATGTCAACGGTAACCCAACCACATATGTTGTCGCACCAACCCCAACCCCATCAGTGACTGACGGCTGGACTGGATCATACAGTACTACTGTGGTTACCACTATTGACGGAACTCAAACGGTGATTGCTTATACTCCAGGCACATACCTGACATCATACGGCTCTGATAGTGCAACCACCACTGTTACCACCACTGATGCCAACGGTAACCCAACCACATATGTTGTTGTACCTACTCCAACAGCGGGTGAAACGTTAACTTGGACAGGATCGCAGACTACAACAGTTGTGACTTCGATT
>NW_025065138.1:0-732 GCF_019049425.1 Lizanozyma spartinae
CGAACACGTACTGGAAGACAATTACTAGAATCTGTCAAAAATGGAAATTCCGAATCAATAAAACGCACATTAGAAGAAGTGGCGATCGAGCCAGTGCGAGGAATCCATATCAAATAAGCGCGACGTTGGACATCATATCCAAGAAAAATACCAGAATGAGCTGTGGATGCAAGTTTAGTTGATCGAACAGCAAGAGGTATATTAACAAATGCGCGACATCCAAATGGATGAATCTCTGGAGCGGATTTAGACAGAACACAAAACATCGAGTAGGGAATCTTATTATCTATCGTCCTACTCGGTAACAAATTAATAAGATGTGCAGCAGTCAACATGGCATACGGCCAAAACACTTTGGGAGTACCACTGGACTGGAGAAGACACCTTGTCTTTTCCACAACATAGCGGATGGCGCGTTCAGCAACACCATTCTGATTCAGATGATGAGGAACCGTGAGTTGATGGATAATCCCCTCAGATTCAAGAAACAGTTTCAAGGTGTTAGAAGTAAACTCACCGCCATTGTCAGTCCGTATAGCCTTAACTTTGTAATTCCCATGGTTAATAAAATATCGCTGCAAACGAGTAATAAGATGGATAATAACATCTTCTGCCTCACCTTTCCTCGAAAGGGGCTTAACAAAAAACATATGTGAAAAAGCATCCACAACTACAAGTGCACATGTCTCATTGGAGAGGCCAACATCACCTGAGGGACTTATCCAAAGATCC
>NW_025065139.1:0-723 GCF_019049425.1 Lizanozyma spartinae
TGCCTGGAGTATAAGCAATCACCGTTTGAGTTCCGTCAATAGTGGTAACCACAGTAGTACTGTACGAACCAGTCCAGCCGTCAGTGACACTTGGAGTTGGAGTAGGTGCGACAACATATGTGGTTGGATTACCATTAGCATCAGTAGTGGTAACAGTGGTGGTTGCACTATCAGAGCCGTATGATGTCAGGTATGTGCCTGGAGTATAAGCAATCACCGTTTGAGTTCCGTCAATAGTGGTAACCACAGTAGTACTGTACGAACCAGTCCAGCCGTCAGTGACACTTGGAGTTGGAGTAGGTGCGACAACATATGTGGTTGGGTTACCGTTGGCATCAGTGGTGGTAACAGTGGTGGTTGCACTATCAGAGCCGTATGATGTCAGGTATGTATCTGGAGTGTAAGCAATTACCGTTTGAGTTCCGTCAATAGTCGTAAGCACAGTAGTGGAGTACGAACCAGTCCAGCCGTCCGTAACAGATGGGGTTGGAGTAGGTGCGACAACATATGTGGTTGGGTTACCGTTGGCATCAGTGGTGGTAACAGTGGTGGTTTCACTACCAGTACCATATGATGTCAGGTATGTGCCTGGAGTGTAAGCAATCACCGTTTGAGTTCCGTCAATAGTGGTAACCACAGTAGTACTGTACGAACCAGTCCAGCCGTCAGTGACACTTGGAGTTGGAGTAGGTGCGACAACATATGTGGTTGGATTACCATTAG
>NW_025065140.1:0-680 GCF_019049425.1 Lizanozyma spartinae
AAGTATAAGTATAGGTCGTGTGATCCTCATAAATATAGTGGTTGTCGCTTTGAAAATATTTCCTGGTAGAATAAGGTATGATTGTGAGGTGGAAATCAAGGGAGAAATGGATATAATGATGTTGGAGGCTAGCAAAACTGAGTGCGAAAATGGCTGCAAAAAAAAAAAGGCAGTGAAAGTTTCCTGGAGTGTTAGTGTAGGGAGAGAGAGAGAGAGAGAGAAAAAAAAAAAAGATTGCAGCACGAGAGTTTCGCGTATGGTCTCCCACTACACTACTCGGTCTCGCTCTTAGCAGCTTAACTACAGTTGATCGGACGGGAAACGGTGCTTTCTGCTAGATATGGCCGCAACCGAAATACTATAAATTTAAGTTTGTAATATAGGAGCGGAGGGCAGGTTACGGAGTGAACCCAAGAGAAGGAAAAGGGGATTGCGGTTCAGAGAAGTAATTGTATATTCCCAAATGAGCCCAAAAGATACATGAGCCCATTTCTACAAGTCCCACTACCTAAGAGACCAAACACAAGAATATTGGAGTGTGGTAATTGGTAGTGAGACAGGAATTTTTTTTGGCCAAGTTTGAAGTGATAATATGAAAACAAACGTAAACTAGAAACAACAAAAAGGTTCAGAAAAAAAGGAAGAAAAACGACGTTTGGGGTGAAGGGAAATGTCGTAAG
>NW_025065141.1:0-641 GCF_019049425.1 Lizanozyma spartinae
ACGTGACTAGCTATCATTTAAAATATCCTGACTCACCTATACGGGATATTTTAAATAACTCAATTTAGGATTTCTACAATATTCTCTCAGCTATTTGTTTGCAACCAACAGATTACATAATTGTGTCATATACGATCCTGCATGTTTCTGACACAATACTTCAACAACAGCAACATCAAGATCATTAAAGTCAACTAGATCGCATAGAGTACCCACAAACAAAAGAAGAGGTTTATTAGGTACAATTGCCCTATTACCAGAATATGATGATGCTAGGGAATATCCTAATTTAGTGAAATTTGTTGAAATGGACGTTCTATATCTTCTATACGAGTCATATTGTTAGTAAGTTGAATCACGAGTAATACTTATCTTGAGGTGTGTCTTATAATATTATCGGTATTATATAAATCAGAGTTGCCTATCTCTCTATAAAAATTTACTCTAAGTCTAGGACTTATGGTGGCGTATTTATAGCCTACTGCTAATATAGGATTAGCAAGCTTGCCAAGAGCAATTTATCATTGTTCGTTATTCCACGTGACTAGCTATCATTTAAAATATCCTGACTCACCTATACGGGATATTTTAAATAACTCAATTTAGGATTTCTACAATATTCTCTCAGCTATTTGTTTGCA
>NW_025065142.1:0-633 GCF_019049425.1 Lizanozyma spartinae
AACGTCGCGCTTATTTGATATGGATTCCTCGCACTGGCTCGATCGCCACTTCTTCTAATGTGCGTTTTATTGATTCGGAATTTCCATTTTTGACAGATTCTAGTAATTGTCTTCCAGTACGTGTTCGGAGCGGTCGTATCCTGGGAGCCTCCTCCATGCCTTCTAATAATGGTGGAGTGATATATTTACCCCCTTCTACTAACTTTCTACCTTCTCGTTCTACCAAACCATCACACTTTAGTGAATCCCATGTTATTTCTGATTCTCCTGCATCCGAAAACTCTGATATTGATACGCCACTTCCTGGTGATCTCCTTTCATCTCCAACACTTGAATTCCCTCAGGAAACTGTCCCTGAATGCTCCCTGCCTTTCGTTGATTCTGATGTCCTCTCGACTGATACTGTCCTGCATGATAACTCGATCCTTCAGCCTAGTTCTCACACTACCCCCAATGATGTTTCGACTGAGTATTCCATACAATCTTCCAATGTTGACTATTCTGATCCGGAGTTTGTTCCTTCTCGGGATATTTCGCTGGTTGCTTCTCCCGTTTGGACACAGGGTGCTTCTCCACGCATTGATTCAGAGAGGGAAGTGATATTAGAATCAAAGCATTTCGAAAATGAAAAAT
>NW_025065143.1:0-581 GCF_019049425.1 Lizanozyma spartinae
TTTTAGGTGGTGATACTGTCACAGTAATCCCATATGTTCCTTTCTCACAAACTACGCTCCCAACTCTGACAACAACTGGTTTAACACGTACTACTACAATTACAGGTAACGATGGTACAGTTACTTATATACCCATTGTGCCATTCTCTACTACTACATTAGGCACAGTCACAACCACTGGTGTCACTCGTACCAGTACCATCACAGGTAATGATGGCACTATTACATACATTCCTGTTGCGCCATATTCTTCCTACTCTACTACACTCACAAGAGCAGGTCCAGGTACAACTACTACTATAACTGGTGCCGATGGTACAATAACCGTTTCAGCAGGTGTTCCATATTCCTCTTTTACTACAACGGTTTACGATAGTTTTGCAGTCGGAGATACTACCACTATTACAGGTAATGATGGTACTATTACTGTTTCAGCCCAGGTTCCCTACCAAGTTGTTACAACCACAACAACAGGTCCTCTTAGCTCAAGAGTGACCACTACAACTACAGGTAATACTGGTATTATCACAGTTATTGCTGGGGTTCCTTATTCTACTCGTATTATTTCTATTTACTACGGT
>NW_025065144.1:0-576 GCF_019049425.1 Lizanozyma spartinae
AATGATAAATTGCTCTTGGCAAGCTTGCTAATCCTATATTAGCAGTAGGCTATAAATACGCCACCATAAGTCCTAGACTTAGAGTAAATTTTTATAGAGAGATAAGCAACTCTGATTTATATAATACGGATAATATTATAAGACACACCTCAAGATAAGTATTACTCGTGATTAAACTTACTAACAATATGACTCGTATAGAAGATATAGAACGTCCATTTCAACATAGCCTACTGCTAATATAGGATTAGCAAGCTTGCCAAGAACAATTTATCATTGTTCGTCATTCCACGTAGCTAACTATCATTTAAAATATCCTGACTCACCTATACGGGATATTTTAAATAACTCAATTTAGGATTTCTAGAATATTCTCTCAGCTATTTGTTTGCAACCAACAGATTACTTAATTGTGTCTTGTATAATTCTGCATGCTTCTGACACAATACTTCTGTTGAAATGGACGTTCTATATCTTCTATACGAGTCATATTGTTAGTAAGTTTAATCACGAGTAATACTTATCTTGAGGTGTGTCTTATAATATTATCGGTATTATATAAATCAGAGTTGCTTA
>NW_025065145.1:0-564 GCF_019049425.1 Lizanozyma spartinae
TCGCACCTACTCCAACTCCAAGTGTCACTGACGGCTGGACTGGTTCGTACAGTACTACTGTGGTTACCACTATTGACGGAACTCAAACGGTGATTGCTTATACTCCAGGCACATACCTGACATCATACGGCTCTGATAGTGCAACCACCACTGTTACCACCACTGATGCCAACGGTAACCCAACCACATATGTTGTCGCACCTACTCCAACTCCAAGTGTCACTGACGGCTGGACTGGTTCGTACAGTACTACTGTGGTTACCACTATTGACGGAACTCAAACGGTGATTGCTTATACTCCAGGCACATACCTGACATCATATGGTACTGGTAGTGAAACCACCACTGTTACCACCACTGATGCCAACGGTAACCCTACTACATATGTTGTCGCACCAACCCCAACCCCATCAGTGACTGACGGCTGGACTGGATCATACAGTACTACTGTGGTTACCACTATTGACGGAACTCAAACGGTGATTGCTTATACTCCAGGCACATACCTGACATCATACGGCTCTGATAGTGCAACCACCACTGTTACCACCACTGATGCCAACG
>NW_025065146.1:0-544 GCF_019049425.1 Lizanozyma spartinae
GATAATATTATAAGACACACCTCAAGATAAGTATTACTCGTGATTAAACTTACTAACAATATGACTCGTATAGAAGATATAGAACGTCCATTTCAACAGGTTATGAGCTCCTTTAAGCTTCCCGATGATTTTGTTATGCTAACTGATAGTAGCACGTATGTGCCTTGGCGGAGAAGTCTTGAAAAGGCTATTCGTTCTAAGACGGTGTCAAGAAGTTTTGAAGTCTTTATTATTGAAGGTACAATCCCTGACTTTCCGGATGATCTTACTATTGCTGAGAAGGATACGGTTTTGGAGACTCTTGAGCACCTTGCTCATGGTATTTTTATCAATACTCTCTCGGATCCTATTCGTCAAAGCTTAACTCTTCATTCCGTTACAACATTCACCGCTGCTAACAAATATATTACTGAAAAATATGGCTTTCCAACGGTATCTCACTTGATTAACTTCTATTCTTCCTTGCACACAACAGAAGACTATGCTCTTACTTGTCTTGAGACTACACGCATTCAAGAATGTTACTCCCCTGCGGAATTATCTA